>NC_081366.1:687500-715000 GCF_030684315.1 Stegostoma tigrinum | reverse complement strand
AGTTGAGGTCATTTTTTTTTAATAAATATAACAGCACTCCTATGTTTCTTGCAAACTGGTAGAAGCACCTAGAGAAAAATAACTAAAAAGCAATGTTCTGAGCTGCAGTGGAGTCATAAGGATAATCTCAGCTTGATGTGAATGGAAATCACTGAACGGTCTCACAGCTTTCCTTAGCCCATAACCTATTTTACTCTGTCTGTCCATCTGAACGTAAGGGAGATCTTATTAAGTGATAAGAGGTTTACTTTGTAGTGTCAGAGATAATGGGAACTGCAGATGCTGGAGAATCCAAGACAACAAAATGTGAGGATGGATGAACACAGCAGGCCAAACAGCATCTCAGGAGCACAAAAGCTGACGTTTCGGGCCTAGACCCTTCATCAGAGAGGGGGATGGGGAGAGGGAACTGGAATAAATAGGGAGAGAGGGGGAGGCGGACCAAAGATGGAGAGAAAAGAAGATAGGTGGAGAGAGTATAGGTGGGGAGGTAGGGAGGGGATAGGTCAGTCCAGGGAAGACGGACAGGTCAAGGAGGTGAGATGAGGTGAGTAGGTAGGAGATGGGGGTGCGGCTTGGGGTGGGAGGAAGGGATGGGTGAGAGGAAGAACAGGTTAGGGAGGCGGAGACAGGTTGGACTGGTTTTGGGATGCAGTGGGTGGAGTGGAGGAGCTGGGCTGGTTGTGTGGTGCAGTGGGGGGAGGGGACGAACTGGGCTGGTTTAGGGATGCAGTTGGGGAAGTGTCGGAGGATGATGCCCCACCAACCTCCGGATACAACGCATCATCCTCCGACACTTCCGCCATCTACAATCCGACCACACCACCCAAGACATTTTTCCATCCCCACCCCTGTCTGCTTTCCGGAGAGACCACTCTCTCCGTGACTCCCTTGTTCGCTCCACACTGCCCTCCAACCCCACCACACCCGGCACCTTCCCCTGCAATCGCAGGAAATGCTACACTTGCCCCCACACCTCCTCCCTCACCCCTATCCCAGGCCCCAAGATGACATTCCACATTAAGCAGAGGTTCACCTGCATATCTGCCAATGTGGTATACTGCATCCACTGTACCTGGTGTGGCCTCCTCTACATTGGGGAAACCAAGCGGAGGCTTGGAGACCGCTTTGCAGAACACCTCCGCTCAGTTCGCAACAAACTACTGCACCTCCCAGTCGCAAACCATTTCCACTCCCCCTCCCATTCTTTAGATGACATGTCCATCATGGGCCTCCTGCAGTGCCACAATGATGCCACCCGAAGGTTGCAGGCACAGCAACTCATATTCCGCCTGGGAACCCTGCAGCCTAATGGTATCAATGTGGACTTCACCAGTTTCAAAATCTCCCCTTCCCCAACTGCATCCCTAAACCAGCCCAGTTCGTCCCCTCCCACCACTGCACCACACAACCAGCCCAGCTCTTCCCCTCCACCCACTGCATCCCACAACCAGTCC
The DNA here is from genome assembly GCF_030684315.1 of Stegostoma tigrinum. Lineage (NCBI taxonomy): Eukaryota > Metazoa > Chordata > Chondrichthyes > Orectolobiformes > Stegostomatidae > Stegostoma > Stegostoma tigrinum. Next base: position 713,543 of record NC_081366.1, on the reverse strand, counting down.
AACCTGTCTCTGCCTCCCTAACCTGTTCTTCCTCTCACCCATCCCTTCCTCCCACCCCAAGCCGCACCCCCATCTCCTACCTACTAACCTCATCCCACCTCCTTGACCTGTCCGTCTTCCCTGGACTGACCTATCCCCTCCCTACCTCCCCACCTATACTCTCCTCTCCACCTATCTTCTTTTCTCTCCATCTTCGGTCCGCCTCCCCCTCTCTCCCTATTTATTCCAGAACCCTCACCCCATCCCCCTCTCTGATGAAGGGTCTAGGCCCGAAACGTCAGCTTTTGTGCTCCTGAGATGCTGCTTGGCCTGCTGTGTTCATCCAGCTCCACAGTTTGTTGTCTTTACTTTGTAGTGTGTTGGGTTAACAGTTTGTAATGGTTTACCTGTAACTACAGTCTAATTACTTGCAAGAAATAGAATTTTTTGTTAGGTACAGAAACCTTGTCCATGCTTTCTATCAGCCTGGAACTGATAATTAGGAAGACTCTGTGTACCTTTTAAAATGTTTGAACTGAGCGATGATTCTGGGAATAGCCAGGCATGATTTCCAGTACACCTGTCTGCATGGTCCCTGTGAGTATAGGAAATGCTGTGAATAAGGTGACTGAATAAGGAAGAAACTGAAATGTTGTCATTCCAGAGTAGGTTGAGATGTCAAATGAAATCAGAGACACATTCAGGCAGGTTCACCCTTGGCATGTGTTTATAATCCATGAATATTCATAAATGTGAATGTTTTTTATCTTGTGTTTTGCACTCAACATAAAGTCAATGGTGCTCAGGAATCTGGTGGTTATGGTTCAGGGTGGTTTTAAGGCTCTGCACAATGGTCACCTTTGTGCAGCTGTGCCTCAATGTTATTGATTGTCTTTGCTAACTTCGCTGGGGTTGGAGTAGATGAGAAAATGGCTGAGCTTCCTGGGTGTGATGGGTGGAGTTCCAGCTGAATCAGAAAGGTTCAGAAAGGATTCAATTTTGAATGAGTGCAGTAAAAAGCCTGTTATGATGTCATGGGCACATGGTGAGAACGAAGATGGAGTTCAACGGAGACAATTTTGGAGTCAATGTACTCCAAACAACCCATGTTGTAATGTCAGTTAGATACATGTCACCTGTACAGAATCACAGCAACACAAGAAGCTGTTTATTTTGCATGGTTCTCCTGGTTACACCAGTAAGTTGCTATCTTCATCCACTCTAGATTACTTAAAAATACAGAAATAGGAGCAGGATTAGACCAATCAGTCCTTCCTGACTGCTCTACCTTTCAATATGATCAAAACTGATCACCCAACTCAGCCCCCTGTACCCCATTTCACCTCCGGACCCTTTCCCCTTTAGACCTGAGAAATACTTAATGTTTTGGCCTCAACCACTTTCTATGGCAGAGAATGCAACTGGATTACTATTCCCTTGGTGAAGATATTTCTCCTCATGTCAGTCCCAAATGGTTCACCCTGTCCCTTACGCTATGACAGCTGGTTCTGGACTCCCCAGAAAATGATGACTAGCCATACCCTATTTAATCCTATTAGAATTTTATCGGTTTTTCAGAGACTCCCTCTCATTCTTCTGCAGACTGACTACTTGTGTGCATGATTTGTAATCTCACATCAGTGCAAATTTTAATTTTGAACAGTTAAGATACTGTTAGTCAGTGTAAATCAGGAAGGATGGAGTGATGATGGTGAGTGAGTGAATGGGATTGACAGCTGGACTGAGTCTCTTTGAACTTCAGAATGAGATGCTCAACATTCACTCCATCATCAATTTATATCAGTAATATTGATGTCCCTTCAGGACATAATAACTAGGAGCAGGAGTTGGCCATTTGGCCCCTTGAGCCTGCCCTACCATTTCATAAGATCATGGCTGACCTTTTTGAGACTCAGCTCCACTTACCTGCCCACTCACTATAACCTTTAATTCCTTTACTGTTCAAAAATTTATCTAGACTTGCCTTAAACACATCCAGCGAGATAGCTTCAACGGTTTCACTGGGCAGGGAATTCCACAGATTCACATCCCTTTGGGTGAAGAAGTTCCTCCTGACCTCAGTCCTACATCTGCTTCCCTTTATTTTGAGGCAATGCCCTCTAGTCCTAGTTTCACCTGCTAGTGGAAACAATATCCCTGCCTCCACCATATCTATTCCCTTCATAATCTTATATGTTTCAATAAGATCTCCCCTCATTCTTCTGAATTCCAATGAGTATAATCCCAGTCTCCTCATAATCCAATTCTCTCAACTCTGGAATCAACTGGGTGAATCTCCCCTGCACTCCCTCCAGTGCTAGTATATCTCTTCTCAAGTAGGGAGACCAAAACTGCACACAGTACTCCAGGTGTGGCCTCACCAGGACCCTATACAGCCCAAGCATAGCCTCCCTGTTTTTAAACTCTATCTCTCCAACAATAGCAGACAAAATTCCATTTGTCTTTTTAATTACTTGCTGTACCTGCAATCCTACTTTTAGCGATTCTTGCACAAGGACACCCAAGTCCCTCTGCACAGCAGCATGTTGCAATTTTTTTACCATTTAAAACTCAGTCCATTTTGCTGTTATTCCTACCAAAATGGATGGCCTCACACTTATCAACATTGTACTCCATCTGCCAGACCTTTGCCCATTCACTTAGACTATCTACATCCCTCTGCAGACTTTCGGTGTCTTCTGCATACTTTGCTCTACCACTCACCTTAGTGTCAACTGCAAATTTTGACACGCCGCACTTAGTCCCCAACTCCAAATCATCTATGTAAATTGCGATCCCAACACTGATCCCTGAGGCTCACCACCACTGCCAACCAGAAAAACACCAGTTTACCCTACGCTTTGTTTTCTACTGGTCAACCAATCCTCTCTCCATACCAATACATTACATGTAATACCATTCAACTTTATCTTATATAGCAGCCTTTGGTGTGGCACCTTGTCAAAAACCTTCTGAAATCCAGATACACCACATCCACAGGTTCCCCAATGTCTACCATGCAAGTAATGTCCTCAAAAAATTTCACCAAATTAGTTAAACATCACCTACCCTTCATGAACCCATGCTGGGTGTTCCCAAGGGGACAATTTATATCCAGATGTCTTTCTATTTCTTCCTTAATGATAGATTCAAGCATTTTCCCCATGACTGAAGTTAAGCTAACTGGTTTATAGTTACCTGATTTTGTCTACTTCTTTTTTTAAACAGTGGAATCACATTGGCTGTTTTCCAATCTGTGAGAACCACCCCACAGTCCAGTGAATTTTGGTAAATAATTACTAGTGCATTTGCTATTTCCCCCATCACCGCTTTTAGTACCCTGGGATGCATTTCATCAGGGCCAAGACACTTGTCTACCTTTAGCCCCGTTAGCTTGCCCAGCACTGCCTTCTTAGTGATAATGATATTTTCCAGGTCCTCACCTGCTAAAACCTTCTTGCCATTAGTTTTCAAAATGCTATTTGTGTCTTCCACTGTGAAGACCAACACAAAATAACTGTTTAATGTCTCAGTTATTTCCTCATTTCCGGTTATTAAATTGGCCTTCTCATCCTCTAAAGGACCAATGTTTACCTTTGCCACTCTTTTACGATTTACGTATTGATAGAAACCTTTGCTGTCAGTTTTTATATTCTGAGCTGGTTTACTCTCATAATCTATCTCACTTTTCTTTATAACTTTTTTGTGGCTTTCTGTTGGCCTTTAAAAATTTCGCAGTCTACTAGTTTCCCACTACTCTTTGCTTTTCTGTATCATTCAGCCTGATACTTTCCTTTATTTCCTTAGACATCCATGATTGGTTCTCTCTTATCCTACAGTTCTTCCTTATCACTAGAATATACTTCTGCTGAGCACCGTGAAAAATCACTTTGAAAGTCCTCTGCTGTTCCTCAATTCACCTGCCATAAAGTTTTTGCTCCCATTCTACATAGCTAACTCATCCCTCATCCCATCATAATCTCCTTTGTTTAAGCACAGGACATAGGTACTGGATTTAGCCTTCTCGCGCTCCATTTGTTTATTAAATTCAACCATTCTGTGATCGCTCCTTCCGAGAGGATCCCTAACTGTGAGATCATTAATTATTCCTATAACTTGCTCCCTCATAGGTTTCATTACATATTGTTCCAGGAAATTATCGAGGATACATTCTATGAACCTCTCCTCAAGGCTACCATGGCCAGCCTGGTTTGACCAATCGATATGTAGATTAAAATCCCCCATGATAATTGCTGTACCATTTTTACATGCATTAGCTACTTCTATGTTTTTTGCCTGCCCCAACACAATGCCATTATTTGGTGGCCTATAGACCACACCTTCTCCCTGCTATTCCTAATTTCTACCCAAATGTTTTCAAAGTTTTGTTCAGAAGAACCTATATCATCTCTCACTACTGTCCTGATATCATCCTTAAAAACCAGAGCAACACCACCTCCCTTTGCTCTAATACTCACCTTAGTGTCATCTGCTAATTTTGACACACCGCACTTAGTCCCCAACTCCAAATCATCTACATAAATTGTAAACAATTGCGGTCTCAACACTGTCTGTCCTTCCAAACAGTTTGATACTCCTGGATATTTAACTCCCAGTCATTACGATCCTGTAACCATGTCTCTGTAATGGCCACTAAATCATACCCATTTGCCATGATTTGCACCGTCAACTCATCCACCTTGTTTCGAATGCTCCGAGCATTCAGATAAAGTGCCCTTATGCCAGTTTTGCACCTTCTTTTTGGGTCCTATTACCTCAATTACTAACAGCTCTAGAGTTCTCCTTCCCTTTAACTTCTTTTCCTAATTTTCAATGGAGTTGAAGCTTCCTCGTCACCCGCTAAGCTGCTGCTTTGCCTTACATTAATTGCTATTCTCCCCCTACACTCAGTTTTCCCTTCCCCACTACTTACTAGTTTAAAGTCCTATTGACCACCCTATTTACCCTTTTCACCAGAAAACCAGACCCGGTCCTGTTCAGGTGGAGTCCATCCCAGCAGTATAGATCCCTCCTGTCCCAGAACTGATGCCAGTGCCCCATGAAAAGGAAACCCTCTTTCCCACATCATTCTTAACCACGTGTTTACTTCCCTGCTCCTCGCTTCCCTGCACCAATTTGCACGTGGCTCGAGCAGCAATCCAGAGATTATGACCCTTGAAGACCTGTGTGTTTTAAATTTTGTTCCGAGATTTTCATAATCCTGGAACAGGTCTTTTTCCCGAGCCGTGTCTATGTGGTTGCTACCTACGTGGACCACAACAACTGGATCCTCGCCTTTCCTGTCTAGTATCATCTCACGCCGCTCAGAGATGTCTCGCACCCTGGCACCGGGCAGGCAACACACCATGCTGTCTTAACGGCGGAAGGGAGACACGGAAAGACTAGTATTAGAACGTTCTTGCACACCTCCTGCCAGAAAAGACCCCTTTTTCTTTTTAAGATCTAACTTCTACTGAACTCAGTCATTCATGGTAACAAAACAGAAACAAAATCCTGCTAAAGCAATAGATTCTCAACATAATCCTGTGAAAATCTGAAGTGCTATTATAACCGAAATCAAAAGTATGGGTGAGATTACGACAAAGGCTTTTTTTTTATTGGCTAGGTATGTTTATTCCCACATGGATCTATTTCAGATCTACAGCTGGTCTGCCTTGAATGGTCAAGATCTGGAGATGTAATTTGGTGCAATTCTTGTTATGTACCGCCATCTACTGGGCTCTTTCCAGATGAACAAGGACCAGATCAAACTATCTCAACATTTTCATTGAAAGATGCAAAAACTTTCATTTGTGCAGAACCATTGTCACAAGAACCTTATTAGACAAAATTTAACTCAGGTAGATTTTTAAAAATTGTAAGAAAAGGAAACTGCAGGGGCTGGGCACAATTGAAATGTGGAGCTTGTTCAAGGAACAGCGACTGTGTGTCCTTGATAAGTATGTACCTGTTAGGCAGGGAGGAAGTGCTCGAACGAGGGAACCGTGGTTTACTAAAGAAGTTGAATCACTTGTCAGGAGGAAGAAGGAGGCTTATGCAACGATGAGGCATGAAGGCTCAGTTTGGGCTTGAGAGTTACAAGTTAGCCAGGAAGGACCTAAAGAGAGAGCTAAGAAGAGCCAGGAGGGGACATGAGAAGCCTTTGGCAGGTAGGATCAAGGAAATCCCTAAAGCTTTCTATAGGTATGTCAGGAATAAAAGAATGATTAGAGTAAGATTAGGGCCAGTCAAGGACAGTGGTGGGAAGTTGTGCATGGAGTCTGAAGAGATGGGAGAGGCACTAAATGAATATTTTCAGTCAGTATTCACACTGTAAAAAGACAATGTTATCAAGGAGAATACTGAGATACAGGCTATTAGACGAGGCGGGATTGAAGTTCATAAGGAGGAGGTGTTGGCAATTCTGGGAAGCCTGAAAATAGATAAGTCCCCTGGGGTGGATTGGAATAAACCCAGGATTATCTGGGTAGATAGGGAGGAGATTGTAGAGCCTTTGGCTTTAATCTTTATGTTGTCATTGTCTATAGGGATAGTGCCAGAAGATTGGAGGATAGCAAATGTTGTCCCCTTGTTCCAGAAGGGGATTAAACACAACCCTGGTGATTATAGACCAGTAGAGCCTTACTTCAGTTGTAGGTAAAGTGTTGGAGAGGGTTATAAGAGATAGGATTTATAGAAATCTAGAAACGAATAATTTGATTAGGGATAGTCAACATGGTTTTGTGAAGGGAAGGTCGTGCCTCACAAACCTTATCGAGTTCTTTGAGAAGGTGACCAAACAGGTGGATGAGGATAAAGCAGTTGATGTGGTGTATTCGGATTTCAGTAAAGCGTTTGATAACATTCCCCACAGTAGGCTATTGCAGAAAACACAGAGGCATCGGATTGAAGGCTCTCGGCCCGAAACGGCAGATTTTGTGCTCCTAAGATGCTGCATGGCCTGCTGTGTTCATTCAGCTCCACACTTTGTTATCTTGGGAATGAGCGTGATTTAGTGTTTTGGATCAGAAATTGGCTAGCTGTAAGAAGACAGAGGGTGGTGGTCGATGGGAAATGTTCATCCTGCAGTTCAGTTACTAGTGATGTCCTGCAAGGATCTGTTTGGGGGCCACTGCTGTTTGTCATTTTATAAATGACCTGGGCGAGGGCATAGAAGGATGGGTTAGTAAATTTGCAGATGACACTAAAGTCGGTGGAGTTGTGGTCAGAGATAATGGGAACTGCAGATGCTGGAGAATCCAAGATAACAAAGTGTGAAGCTGGTTGAACACAGCAGGCCAAGCAGCATCTTAGGAGCACAAAAGCTGATGTTTCGGGCCTAGACCCTTCATCAGAGAGGGGGATGGGGAGAGGGTTCTGGAATAAATAGGGAGAGAGGGGGAGGTGGACCAAAGATGGAGAGAAAAGAAGATAGGTGGAGAGGAGAGTATAGGTGGGGAAGTAGGGAGGGGATAGGTCAGTCCGGGGAGGACAGACAGGTCAAGGAGGCGGGATGAGGTTGGTAGGTGGGAAATGGAGGTGTGGCATGAGGTGGGAGGAGGGGATAGGTGAGAGGAAGGACAGGCTAGGGAGGCAGGGACGAGCTAGGCTGGTTTTGGGATGCAGTGGGTGGAGGGGACGAGCTGGGCTGGTTTGGGGATGCAGTGGGGGAAGGGAAGATTTTTGAAGCTTGTGAAGTCCACATTGATACCATTGGGCTGCAGGAACCTTCCCTCTCTGGTGGAGTTGTGGATAGTGTGGAAGCATGTTGCAGGTTACAGAGGGACATAGAGAAGCTGCATAGCTGGGTTGAGAGGTGGCAAATGGAATTTAGTGCGGAAAAGTGTGAGGTGATTCACTTTGGAAGGAGTAACAAGAATTCAGCGTACAGGGCTAATGGTAATACTCTTGGTAGTATGGATGAGCAGAGGGATCTTGGTGTCCATGTACATAGATCCCTGAAAGTTGCCACCCAGGTTGATAGGGTTGTTAAGAAGGCTTACGGTGTTTTATGTTTTATTAGTAGAGGGATTGAGTTTCAGAGCCATGAGGTCATGTTGCAGCTGTATAAAACTCTGGTGCGGCCACACTTGGAGCATTGCGTACAGGTCTGGGGGTTCGCCGCATTATGGGAAGAATGTGGAAGCATTGGAAAGGGTGTAGAGGAGATTTACCAGGATGTTGCCTGGTATGGAGGTCTTATGAGTAACGGCTGAGGGGCTTGAGGCTGTTTTGGTTAGAGAGAAGAATGTTAAGAGGTGACTTAATAGAGACGTCCAAGATGATCAGAGGATTAGATAGGGTGGACAGTGAGAGCCTTTTTCCTCGGATGGTGATGGCCAGCATAAGGGGACGTAACTTTGAATTGAGGGGTGATAGATATAGGACAGATGCCAGAGGAAGATTCTTTACTCAGAGAGTAGTAAGGGTGCAGAATGCCCTGCCTGCAACAGTAGTAGACTCGCCAAGTTTAAGGGCATTTAAATGGTCATTGGATAAACATATGGAAGATAATGGAAAAGTGTGGGTTAGATGTGCTTCAGATTGGTTTCACAGGTTGGTTTAACCTCGAGGGCCGAAGGGCCTGTACTGCGCTGTAATGTTCTATGTTCTATGCACTATGTTCACTCATGGGATGTGGGTGTCAATGGCTGAACCAGTATTTATTGCCCATTCCTAGTTGCTCCCTAAGGTGCTGGTGAGTTGACATCTTGGACCATTGCAGTCAGTGTGCTGCAGTTAGACCCAGTGTTTTGACCCAGTGGCTCTGAAAGAATGTGACATAATTCCAGTCTAGGATAGCGAATGACTTGGAGGGGGCCATGTCCTTCTCAATGTTCTCTGATGACACTTGTTCAAACATTTGAACACAAATGTAGGTTTAAGGAATATTTTAAATGAGGAGAGAGGTGTGGAATGAAGGAGAGGTTTAAGTAGAGAAAGTCAGTGTTTAGCATTCACAGCGCTGAAAGTACATCTACCAATGGTAAAATAATTAAACCCAGCATCTTACAGGTGAGTAGAACTGGCAGAGTCCAGAAACCTCAGGATTTATTGATTTTGAGAAGGTTACAGAGCTAGGGAGGTGTCGACCTATTAATAATTCCGGAAAGAAGAAGAAAACATTTTCATTTATGTTGCACTGTTGATGCTCTGAGAATGTTTCAAAGTATTTGCATCTGAAGAATTGCTTTTGATGTGTAGCCACTGTTATTAATTTAGTTACAGCATATGCTATATCTGAGAATGAAGTGAATGACTATCTCTCCCATAGGAGCTCTTTCCAGATTGACATGCACCAAACAGGAATGAAGCATTTGGATTTTAATCCGTGATCGGCACTGCCAACTAATCACAGCCAAGCATCAACTGGCTTTGCAAACTGCATCAGCGCCTTCAGGATAGAGTGGGAAATAATGAAGGCTCCAGCTGTGGATTGTGATTTATTGATTCCAGTTGGACAGAGGCAGGGTGCTATCATGAGTGAGATCTACCATTTGCCTTTGATTGAAATGCCTTCAGAATTGAAGGTTGCTTGTGAAAAATGATAATGTGGAGGAGATGACCAGAAAGGAGAAAGATGTTGTAAGGAGTAAATCACTGCGGCCATGAGGAACCTGGGGAAGGGAATTAGAATTGGTTCCATGCAACTGGTCAGAAGCTACAATGAGTGACAAGAATGATAGTTGAAATCAAGGTACAAGACCACATACTTAAGAAGTCATACAGTGCAGAGATGGGCTGAGAGGTGGCAGATGGAGTTCAACCTGGATAAATGCGAGGTGATGCATTTTGGAAGGTCGAATTTGAAAGCTGAGTACAGGATTAAGGATAGGATTCTTGGCAGCGTGGAGGAACAGAGGGATCTTGGTGTGCAGATACATAGATCCCTTAAAATGGCCACCCAAGTGGACAGGGTTGTTAAGAAAGCATATGGTGTTTTGGCTTTCATTAACAGGGGGATTGAGTTTAAGAGTCGTGAGATCTTGTTGCAGCTCTATAAAACTTTGGTTAGACCGCACTTGGAATACTGCGTCCAGTTCTGGGCGCCCTATTATAGGAAAGATGTGGATGCTTTGGAGAGGGTTCAGAGGAGGTTTACCAGGATGCTGCCTGGACTGGAGGGCTTATCTTATGAAGAGAGGTTGACTGAGCTCGGTCTCTTTTCATTGGAGAAAAGGAGGAGGAGAGGGGACCTAATTGAGGTATACAAGATAATGAGAGGCATAGATAGAGTCGATAGCCAGAGACTATTTCCCAGGGCAGAAATGGCTAGCACGAGGGGTCATAGTTTTAAGCTGGTTGGTGGAAAGTATAGAGGGGATGTCAGAGGCAGGTTCTTTACGCAGAGAGTTGTGAGAGCATGGAATGCGTTGCCAGCAGCAGTTGTGGAAGCAAGGTCATTGGGGTCATTTAAGAGACTGCTGGACATGTATATGGTCACAGAAATTTGAGGGTGCATCCATGAGGATCAATGGTCGGCACAACATTGTGGGCTGAAGGGCCTGTTCTGTGCTGTACTGTTCTATGTTCTATGTTCTCTATGTTCTATGAACAGTGGTAGTGTTGGCATTCTGGAATGATACAATCAAATAAATCTGGAGATGTCTGTTATATTCATGTAAATAGTCTAATATCCAATTGCTTGTCAGGGGTTGCATAACTCTGTGAGTTAGGTTATTTATGACAGTGAAATGCTTTACAAGTTATGATAGCAGACATTACATCAAGGCAATGAGCTTGAGAATATAGCCTGCAACCCCACAGCAAACTAACTGCTAGGCAGATTCACAACATTATTTACTCACAGCGCATATACCTTTTAAAGTTATTTCTCCAAGAGAATTCCTGCAAATTTATGAGGAGGTCTCCACCTCCCCATCAGCACTCTATTCTTAAGATGATGGTACTCTGAAACTCCTTCAGCTTCTACCAAGGGACCAGCTGACTGTGCTTTATTGTAAAATTAAGAATCTGCTTTTTTAAGAATCTGTAATTAAGGAAGTCATACCAAACAATCCACCTGGATTATCTAAATCATTTCTAGAAAATTTTAGTTATCCCTCCAGTTCTTTCTGGTGCACATTAATGTTTATTGGTAGATTTCATTTAATCGTTGTCCTGCTTACCACGCCTAAAGAAAAGATACCAGGAAGCAGTTCCAGTCGTTCTGTTTCTATGTCAACAATTACCTCTCCAGATAACAAATCACATTCTCGTGAAATTTGGGCTGACAAGTAGCAAGTAACATTTGTGCCCCACAAATGCCAGGCCTTGAACATCACCAATAAGAGACAATCTACATTACCTCCCTTTGATATTCAAAAGTCATATCATCATTGAACCTGCAACATCAATAACCCAGAGGGGTTACCATTGACCTGAAATTTAACTGGACATGTCATATAAATATAATGGCAATAAGAACAAGTTAGAAGCTAGGAACACTACAGCAAATAACTCACTCCTGGCTTCCGAAAGCCTGACTGCAATATACAAGAAACAAGTTAGGAATGTGATGGAATACTCCCCAATTGCCTGGATGGTAAAGCCTCAAACACTTGATCTGGATTCCCTAGATACTTTTCAGATCATATTGCTTCTGAACATGGTCTGCTTCAGTGTCTGAAGAGTCACAATGGTGACGAACATTGTGCAATCATCAGCAAACATCCCCACTTTCTGACCTCATGATAGACGGAAGGTCATTGATGAAGAAGCTGAAGATAGTTAGTCTGAGGTCACTACCCTGTGGAAGTTTTGCAGAGATGCCCTGGAGCTGAGATGACAGATCTCCGATGACCATGCCTATCTTCCTCGTGTGCCAGACACAACATTAACCAACAGAGAGCTTGCTCTCTGATACCAATTGATTCCAGTTTTCTTAGGGCTCCTTGATGCCATATTTAGTCAAATGTGGCCTTGATGTCATGGGCTGTCACTCTCACCTCATCACACCTCGCTTCTTTTTACAATCTAGGATGAAGTCCATCAGCACCTTGGAACTTCTCAGATTTTAATTTTTGTAGCACAATTATCAAAGCAAGATTGGAACATAGGAACAGAATCAAGAACTCGAGTCCCTTCAACATGTTCAATCAATCAATGAGAAGAATTTCCTGGTGAGTGTAATTGTTTAAAGGCCGTCTCTCCCTCCCTCTAATTCCCCTCTTGTTTCACAATTATTTCTGTGATGTTCTTTGCTTCCATGGTGAAGAAAAATATAAATTATTGATTCAATTCATCTCCTAGTTCCTTCTTCTAAATTATTAATTCCTCAGATTCTGTCTAGAGGATGAACCTGACCCTAATTACTCTTTTCCTTTATAAATCCCAGCAGAGTTTCCTACTACATATGTTTATATTTCTATCTAGCTTTCTCTTGTGTCTGAAGAAAGGATCACCAAACTCAAAATGTTAACTCTGTTTTTTTCCCTTCACAGGTGCTGCCAGTCCCGCTGATCTTTTCCAGCAACTTTGTTTTTGTTCCTGATTTACAGTGTCCACAGTCCTTTCAGAGATAGTAGGAACTGCCGATGCTAGAGAATCTGAGATAAACAAGTGTGGTGCTGGATAAACACAGCAGCCCAAGGAGCATCAGAGGAGTAGGAAAGCTGAGGTTTTGGGTCTAGACCAGTCTTCAGCTTTTATTCAGTTTTGTATATGTTTGATCTTCTTGTTTAAGAAAGAATATAAATGTGTTCGAGAAGAGGTTCAGAGATGATTCCTGGTAACTGGGATGGGGACTTGCGTTCTTGTGAAGAAATGTTGGACAGACTGGGCTGATACTTGTTAGAGTTTAGAAGAATGACTGGTGAACTTAGTGAAATGTAAGATCCAGAAAGTACCTGACAGGATAGATGTTGAGTGGTTATTTGCCCCTTGTGGGACAGAATTAAACACTATTTATAAACAAGTGTCCTTCCACTTAAGACAAAGGTAAAGACAATACAGCATTCTCTCAGGGGCTTTAGAACCTTCAGAACTTTTTTCCCCAGAGAGTAGTGGATTTTGAGGAATGAAATAAGAGTGAGGTAAATAAAGTGTCGGGCGTTTCAAGATTGGGTGGGAGGATGAAGTCGAGGCCACAATTAGATCAGTCGTGATGGTATTGAACAGGGGACCAGCCTTGAGGGACTGAGCAGCCTATTGCAGCTTCTAATTTGTTCCATTCTTGTATATTTTCATATGTCATGCCAGCAGTTTCTGTAGGTCCTTGCTGCAGCAAATGCTGCGATATAGATATTATATAAATATCAAGAACAAGCCCTGTCCGACAGTATCTTTGAAAAAGAAGTCACAGGTGCCATTATGGGTCTGGTGACCCTCAGAACACCAGAATCCTCTTCTAAACTCACAAAAGTCACACAGCCTGGGGAATCTGCTCATTATCAATGTTTGATAAAAAATACATACGGAAATACTCAGGGCTTTCACATCTACAGATACCTGATGTTTGAACTCTAGGTCGGGGGTCGCAGTCTCATAGTGCATAGTAGGCCTGAGAATGGCGAGCCTGTGGAATTCTGTGCCAGAGAATGTAATTGAGGCCAAAATATTGAATATTTTCAAGTAAGAGCTAACTACAGTTCTTAGAACTAAAGGGGTCAATGGGTATGGAGAGAAAACAGGAGCATAATAATTAGCTATGACCATAATAAATGGTGCAGTGAGCTTGACTGGCCTATTCTGCTCTTAGTTTGCTCTTGGGACTGCAGCAGTTCAAGAAGGCAGCTCACCACCAACTTCTCAAGGGCCACTAGGCGTGGGCAGTAAATGCTGGCCAGCCAGCAATGCACACATTACACAAATGAATGCAAGAAGTCAGATCATGAAATCAGAAAATGACAGAACAGAGAATGAGGGACACAGACTGCATCATGCCTGTGTCAACTTTTCAAAAAAGTCAATCAGTGTTCCTCTTATTTCTCTGCAGCCCTGTGTTGTTTCCTTCTCAAGTATTTATTTACTTGCCTCTTCAAAGTCATTATTGCAGTTGCTTCAGCGCTTTGGCTGTGTCAGTGATTTCGAATCCAGTTTAGGTACTGATTGACGTCTAACCATGAGAACAGGATTGATGTGCACTGTGGGCATGCTCAATGAACAAGTTTTCAACATTTTCACTCCCACACATGTCGATTTGAAACGTTTGCACTGAACGCCATGGGAAACCAAGGAAATGAACAGCTCCCATTTACATTTGTCAACTTTAAGCCATGGCAAATTTTTGATTAACCGTATCCTTAACCCTCCACATCCCCACAACCCACCCCTTAACAGTGGGAAATGTTGTTGTGATTTCCCAGGACTAATTGTCCATGTTTTCAATTAAAACATCAAGTTCAAATCCAGCAAATCAACCCAATAAACAAAACTACAGTTTTTTTTTTACAGATAAATAATTCACAAAAGAATCCACTTTTTCAATTCATTCCTGATAAAAACAGACCTCAAGCTGAAAGAGTAGAAATGAAAAGATATTTGATTAAGAGGTAATTCTGTTCCTACAATTATAGACGCTGACGTGGATTATTTTTGCATCCAGGAAATGGTTTTCAGACTTGTTAATTTCTGCTTCCCCAGTGTGTTCTGCAACCAACAGCAAAAATCATATTTGCCACATTCTCTGTAACTTAAAGGTGGCAATGAGCATCAGCTTCATTCTTAAAGGTTTGTGTTTGATGTTGATGAATTTAGAAAACTTGAAAAAGGCCAGATTTCCATCAGAGCCAAATAACGTCAACAAGGAAGTGATGATTAGTGACAGTGGCCTTTAGTTTAAAGTCTACTGGCTATTTAAAGGAGTCCTAGAACTTTGAAGTGCTGAGAAACAATGAATTTGAATGAGAGTTTTGTCAAAGAGTTTTAACTGGAAAAAAAGAAATGAGTTTGGTATAAAAGTGCAGCTGACAAGGCAATGGAGGTAAGACGAAAGTGAAGAACACTTCTCCTGGATAAACAAAGTACAGATGCTGGAAATCCGAAACAAAAACAGAATTTTTAGGAGAAGTTCAGCAGGTCTGGCAGCTTCTGTGGAGAGAAAAAACAGTGTTACTGTTTTGAGTCCAATGGGCCTCTCAGAGCCTCTACTGGGTATGTTTCCTTAGTGAGAGTCTGACCTGTGAGTGATGCACTTGGGCACATAGAATATTACAGCACAGTACAGGCCCTTCAGCCCCCGATGTTGTGCCGACCTGTCATACCGATCTGAAGTCCTTCTAACTTACACTATTCCACTTACGCCCATATGCTTATCCAATGATGACTTAAATGTACCTAAAGTTGGCGAATCTACTACCGTTGCAGGCAAAGCGTTCCATTCCCTTACTACTCTCTGAGTAAAGAAACTACCTCTGACATCTGTCCTATATCTTTCACCCCTCAATTTAATGCCCGAATATATTGGTTCAGTCTTCAGCTCACGCTCTCTCCACTCCTGCTGCTCGAATCAAGCACCAGATTCACTTGTGCATCATTTGTCTTCAAACAACTATCCAATATCCTTTTGGATGCCCAGGCTGAGCATTATCCTGCCCAGTTCCCTGTTGTATTTTGTATCTGGTGGAAGGTGGGTTCTGGCAGGGAATGCAGCTCAGGGTGACTCTGCCTGGTCAGCTGGTACCTGCTCAGAGCCTTTGACTTTGTTCTACTCTGACTGCCCATTTCCACTATCTTCCCAACTGCCACCCTTCAATGTGGAAACTCACTATATTGAACTTTACCTCTAACCATCTTTCCTGAGCGCTGGACGCTGACATAACACCCTAACGATGCCCACACTGTCCCTCCACACTTACCCTGCGGAGGGCAAGGTGATGGTAATTACCAAAGATGCCACTCCCATAGCAGGCCATGTCCTCTGATGCTGCTCCCCATACCACCGTCTCCCCAACACTTTAAACTCCTCCTACCATACCCTTGTCCCTATCTCTAACCCTCCCCATCCCTGAGCTCCCACTTCCCCCCCATCTTCTTGAAGCACTGCAGTCTATGTGCTACAGCTTAACCCATAATGCATTAAGAAGGGAATTCCAGGATTTAGATGCAGCAACACTTAGGGAATGGTGGTATATTTCCAAGTCAGGATGGTGAGTGATCTGGAGGAGAACTTGCAGGGGGTGGTTTCCCATGTATCTGCTGCCCTTGTCCTTCTGATGTAAGTGGTCATGGGTTTTAAAGGTGCTGCCTGAGGATCTTTGGTGAATTTCTTCAAAGCATCTTGTAGATAGTACACACTGTTGTGACTGAGTGTCAGTGGTGGAAGGAGTGGGATGTTTTTGGCAGTGGACGTTTTTTCTAGCCCTGACCCCACCCTGCCTCATTCCTACAGGCTTCCGATCACGCAGTTTGAAGATTCATGGATGGACTTCAACAACTGTAGATGCCCAAGAGATGAACTGATATCGATAAGCAGCACATAGACAAGACGGAGCTGACCCCTGCCCTCTGTCCTTGCAGCTCCCCGACTGATGGGACATGATTCCCTCTGCCTGCTGTTGCTGGTCCTACAGTACTGGGTGCTGCCCGCTCCCCAGGAAGTGCTGGGACAAATCCCTGACTGTGAGAGCCCTGTGACTGACCCTCGCCAAGCCCCTGGACTCTGTTTAGTCTGTGCTCATAACAGATGATAACGGGACCCCCTGACCAACTGCGGCCCCTTTGGCTGGACTAATGACCACATCACACCTGGTTTCTGAAAAGAAACTATGGATTTCCAGTCACTATACACCTGTATTCCCCATGCAGATGGCCTTAAGGCCCTTTGCTTCTGCCTGTCCCACAGACTCGACCAGTCCCCCTCCACTGACACCCTCATCCGCCTAGCCGAACTCATCCTCACCCTCAACAACTTCTCTTTCAATTCCTCCCACTTCCTACAAACTAAGGGGGTAGCCATGGGCACGCGCATGGGCCCAAGCTATGCCTGCCTCTTTGTAAGTTACGTGGAACAGTCCCTCTTTCGCACCTACACTGGCCCTAAGCCCCACCTCTTCCTCCGTTACATTGATGACTGTATCGGCACCACTTCTTGCTCTCCAGAGGAGCTCAAACAGTTCATCCACTTCACCAACACCTTCCACCCAAACCTCAAGTTCACCTGGGCCATCTCCAACACATCCCTCACCTTCCTGGACCTCTCTGTCTCCATCTCAGACTAACACCTACAAACCGATGTCCATTTCAAGACCACCGACTCCCACAGCATCTAGAATACACCTCCTTCCACCCACCTTCCTGCAAAAATTCCATCCCGTATTCCCAATTCCTTCGCCTCCGCCACA
Organism: Stegostoma tigrinum; assembly: GCF_030684315.1. Taxonomy (NCBI): domain Eukaryota; kingdom Metazoa; phylum Chordata; class Chondrichthyes; order Orectolobiformes; family Stegostomatidae; genus Stegostoma; species Stegostoma tigrinum. The sequence goes on along the minus strand of NC_081366.1, from coordinate 696,282 downwards.
TCTGCTCCCAGGATGAGGCATTCTACTCGCGTACATCCCAGATGTCTTCGTTCTTCAAGGACTGCAACTTCACCCCCACCCACCCCACCCCGCAGTGGTCGAGAACGTCCTCGACCTTGAATCCCGTATTTCCCGCAACTCATCCCTCACAACCCTTCCCCACAATAACTGCCACAAGAGAATCCCCCTCGTCCTCACGTACCACTCCAACAACCTCCCTATACAACGCATCATCCTCTGACACTTCCACCATCTACAATCCGACCCCACCACTAAAGACATTTTTCCATCCCCACAGGTACCTGGAATACACCTCCTCCCACCCACCTTTCTGCAAAAATTCTATCCCCTATTCTATTTCGTCCAACTCCGCCGCATCTGCTCCCAGGATGAGGCATTCCACTCTCGTACATCCCAGATGTCTTTGTTCTTCAAGAACTGCAACATCCCCCCCACAGTGGTCGAGAACGCCCTCGACCGTGTCTGCTGCATTTCCCACATCTCATCCCTCACAAAGAACAAAGAACAAAGAAACCTACAGCACTGGAACAGGCCCTTCGGCCCTCCAAGCCTGCGCTAATCAAGATCCTCTGTCTAACCTGTCATCTATTTTCTAACGGTCTGTGTCCATTTGCTCGCCACCCATCCATGTACCTGTCCAAATATATCTTAAAAGACGCTAACATGTCTGTGTCTACCACCTCCGCTGGCAACGCATTCCAGGCACCCACCACCCTCTGTGTAAATAAATTTCAACACATATCTCCCTTCAACTTTCCTCCTCTCACTTCGAACTCATGACCCCTAGCAATTGAGTCCCCCACTTTGGGAAAAAGCTTTTTGCTACCCACCCTGTCTACACCCCTCATGATTTTGTAGACCTCAGCCAGGTCCCCCCTTTATCTCCGTCTTTCTAATGAAAATAATCCTAATTTACTCAACCTATCTTCATAGCTAGCACCCTCCATACCAGGCAACATCCTGGTGAACCTCCTCTGTGCCCTCTCCAAAGCATCCACATCCTTTTGGTAATGTGGCGACCAGAACTGCACACAGTACTCCAAATGTGGCCGAACCAAAGTCCTATACAACTGCAACATGACCTGCCAACTCTTGTACTCAATACCCCGCCCAATGAAGGAAAGCATGCCACATGCCTTTTTGACCACCCTATTGACCTGCCTTGTCACCTTCAGGGAACAATGGACCTGAACACCCAGATCTCTTGGTTCATCAATTTTCCCTAGGACTTTTCCTTTTACTGTATAGTTCGCCCTTGAATTTGATCTTCCAAAATGCATCACCTTGCATTTGCCCAGATTGAACTCCATCTGCCATTTATCTGCCCAACTCTCCAGTCTATCTATATTCTGCTGTAATCTCTGATAGTCCCCTTCACTATCAGCTACTCCACCAATATTAGTGTCATCAGCAAACATGCTGATCAGGCCACCTACGCCTTCCTCCAGATCATTTACATATATCAAAAACAACAGTGGTCTCTGCACAGATCCCTGTGGAACACCACTGGTTACAGGTCTCCAATTTGAGAAATTCCCTTCTACTACTACTCTCTGTGTTGCCTAGCCAGTTTTTTATCCCTCTAGCTAGCACACCCTGGACCCCATGTGACTTCACTTTCTCCATCAGCCTGCCATGGGGAACCTTATCAAACACCTTAATGAAGTACATGTATATGACATCTACAGCCTTTCCACCATCAATCAACTTTGTCACGTTCTCAAAGAATTCTATTAAGTTGGTAAGACATGACCTTCCCTGCACAAAACCATGTTGCCTATCACTGATGAGCCTATTTTCTTCCAAATGGGAATAGATCCTATCCCTCAGTATCTTCTCCAGTAGCTTCCCTACCACTGACGTCAGGCTCACCGGTCAATAATTACCTGGATTATCCTTGCTGCCCTTCTTCAACAAGGGGGCAACATTAGCAAGTCTCCAGTCCTCCAGGACCTCACCCGTGTCTAAGGATGCTGCAAAGATATCTGTTAAGGCCCCGGCTATTTCCTCTCTCGCTTCCCTCAGTAACCTGGGATTTGTCCCATCCGGACCTGGGGACTTGTCCACCTTCATGTGTTTTAGGATACCCAACACTTCCTCCTTCCTTATGTCAACTTGACCTAGAGTAAGCAAACATCTATCCCTAACCTCAACATCCGTCATGTCCCTCTCCTTGGTGAATACCGATGCAAAGTACTCGTTAAGAATGTCATCCATTTTCTCTGACTCAGTGCATAACTTTCCTTCTTTGTCCTTAAGTGGGCCAATCCTTTCTCTTGTTACCCTCTTGCTCTTTATATATGAATAAAAGGCTTTGTGATTTTCCTTAACCATGTTTGCCAGCAATATCTCATGTCCTCTCTTAGCCCTCTTCATCCTTCATTTCAGATTCACTCTGCATTCCTGATATTCTTGCGAAGCTTCGTCTGTCTTCACACCCCACCCCTGCAATAACCACCACAAGAAAATCCCCCTAGTCCTCACATACCACCCTACCAACCGCCGAATACAAAACATCATCCTCCGATACTTCTGCCATCTGCAATCCGACCCCACCACTAAAGACATTTTTCCATCCCCACCCTTATCTGCCTTCCGGAGAGACCACTCTCTCCGTGACTGCCTTGTTTACTCCACACTGCCCTCCAACCCCACCACACCTGGCACTTTCCCCTGCAACCGCACGAAGTGCTACACCTGCCCCCAAACCTCTTCCCTCACCCCTATCCCGGGCCCCAAGATGACTTTCCACATCAAGCAGATGTTCACCTGCACATCCGCCAATGTGGTATACTGTATCCATGTACCCGGTGTAGCATCCTCTACATTGGGGAAACCAAGCAGAGGCTTGGGGACTGTTTTGCAGAACACCTCCGTTCGGTTCGCAGTAGACAACTGCACCTCCCAGTCGTGAACCATTTTAACTCCCCCTCCCATTCTTTAGAATGACATGTCCATCTTGGGCCTCCTGCAGTGCCACAATGATGTCACCCGTAGGTTGCAGAAACAGCAACTCATATTCCGCTTGGGAACCCTGCAGCCCAATGGTATCAATGTGGATTTCACCAGCTTCAAAATCTCCCCTCCCCCCACTGCATCCCAAAACCAGTCCAGCTTGTCCCCGCCTGCCTAACCTGTTCTTTCTCTCACCCATTCCCTCCTCCCACATCAAGCTGCACCTCCATTTCTTACCTACTAACCTCATCCCACCCCCCTGACCTGTCCGTCGTCCCCGGACTGACCTATCCCCTCCCTACCTCCTCCCCCCAACCATATGCTCCTCTGCACCTATCTTCTCCTCCATCTATCTTCAGTCCGTCACTCCCTCTCTCTCTATTTATTTCAGAATCCTCTCCCCATCCCCCTTTTCTGATGAAGGGTCTGGGCCCGAAACGTCAGCTTTTGTGCTCCTAAGATGCTGCTTGGCCTGCTGTGTTCATCCAGCTCCACACTTTGTTGTCTTGGTTTCTGAAAAGGTTGCTCAGGTAAATAACTGTGAGTGTGTTGCCTTGCAGGGATCTGGCAAGGTGAGTATTACATTGTAATACTGTGTTACATTGATGTATCCGTGACTGTGTCATACAACAAGATCTGCCTTTTCCAGGCAGATCCTTCCTAACAAGCTGAGGGCACATCAATAAGGCATGAATGATGGTCTTTGGCACTGACTAAAGCACCGACACTCTAACTGGCATAGGACGGCCTGCCAAAGTATGGCATGACTGTTGTGAGCCTGCTACATGAGTGAGTGCTAACAACAGCAATCTCACGGCTCAGAGATACAGCCTGGTCCAGCCTGTGAGCTGGGAGCTTGCCTATTCCTTGTTGCAGCTTTCAATGCTTTCTGTAATGCAGCCCGGTGCATCCTCAGTGGCCTGCTGCTGGGTCACAGAAATACCATCATAACTGGGAGTGGTTGGAAATTGTCAGCTGCCACTGTCCATGGACAAAGGGTGCATGAAGCTTGTGCCCATGGACAATACCCTGAGATGATACGTGTTGCTGAGTAACATGGAGGCTCCTCACATACAGCTGCAGTCACCAGGTACCGCTCGGATGGCCCTTGCTGAGAACTCATGAAAACTTTGGTCCATACACCTGCTAAGGAAGGAAGCTGAGTATTGATGAGGTGAGCTGCAGCATGAATGAGGGATTTACCAAGGAATAACCCCCTTAATTAGCAACGTGCAGCTGTCCAGATGAAATCTCGTTTTGCCACCCTGCAGGTGTAACAGGTTATCCCTGGCAACAAGAGGGGCTCTGCCAGACTTGTCTATATCTGCCACAAATCTTACCATAGACCACATCATATAGGCTGCGGCCAGTTTCTACGCTCAGGATTGCAGTTTTAAAACAGATACTGGCAACATTTCCAAATCAGCCCGCGTAGATAGCAGCAGTCAGCTGTCTGATTGCAGTGTGTGGCAAGGAACAAGTTCTAAGAAATTTGTTGGACTTACTAGAAAGTGAATGCGTAGAGCATTAATATGCAAAGAAAAAATCAGAAAGATATGATACCTTGTTGCTTTGAATGTGTTATTTATTTTTTATTATATATGTAGAATCATACAATCAGAGAATTTTTACACTACAGAAGGAAGCTATTTGATCGAATGTGTCTGCATACACTTTGGTAGAAAGAATCAAGGCAAAGACTATATTCTAAATGGGGAAAGGATTTGAAAGTCTGAAGCACAAAGGGATTTAGGATTCTGAGTTCAGGATTCCCTTAAGGTCAGCATGCAGATTAAGTTGGCAGTTTGGAAGGCAAATGCAATGTCATCATTCATTTCAATAGGGCGAGAATAAAGGAGAAGAGATGAACTGCTGAGGCCATAAAAGGCTCTGGTCGACTGCATTTGGAGCATTGTGAGCAGCTTTGGGTCCCATATCTAAGGAAGGATGTGATGGCACTGGAGGAGGTCCAGAGGACATTTACAAGAATGATCTTGGAGAAGAAGATCTCATCATATGAGGAGTGGTTAAAGACTCTGGGCCTGTGCTCAGTGGAGTATAGAAAGATGAGGGGGAATCTAATTAAAACAAGCAGAATACTGAGAGACCTGGATAAAATGGACATGGAGAAGTCTGTAGGAGAGACAGAGCACATGGGCACAGCCTCAGAATTAAAGGACGACACTTTAAAACTGATGTGAGGAGGAATTTCTTCAGCCCGAGGGTCATGAATCTGTGGAACTCAGTGAGTGTATTTAAGATAAAGATAGATAGGCTCCTGGTTAGTAAGGGGATCAAGGGTTACAGGGAGAAAGCAGAAGAATGGGGCTGAGAAATACATCCACCATGATTTAATAGTGGAGCAGACCCCTATCCTGCTCCCCTATCCTGTAGTCACATGAACCAAGCTGTTGCTCTTAGCCTTTTGGGCTGTGTGAAGCTGTACTACATCATCTTCTCATCAATGGCCTTTCCAGACATCTCCTTATCCTCAGAATCATCGTTTTCTACAAAGGATTGTTCTCAATCGCCGATTTCATCCCTATCCAGACCATTGAACTCCATTCCCCCACCCCGTTCCTCACTTGTTGGCTCGAATTGTGAAGGGCTCAGTGTCCAGCCCTGAGAATGTGGAACACTCTCTCTGGGTTAATGTAGAAAACCCGCCGTGTGGGGGCAATGAAAACACAACTGAAAGAAATCTGTGGATGATCCCATTCTGGCCCACGTGGGATTGATATATGGTATTGTATCATGTTCCACATTGCCCAATGGCTATCCCTCAGAAATAACAGCCAGACTTGGGGATGGATGCCCCTGTCTCCCAGCAGCATCTGTGTAAGGCCGAGCAGCTCGAAAGAAGCCTGTGAATTCTCAGTGTGTAAAAGTCAAGCAGCTCCCCCAGGACATCAGGCACATAGCTCCAAAATTAGACTTTGACAATCACAAATAATTTAAACAATAGAATAGAATCATTTCCTGCTGACAATCTCTGCAAAGCAAAGTGGGATCAGTCTACACCAGCAATGGCAGAGAATACCACAATCCAAGCTGCTTGCCTTTCCTTGCCACTGGGGGCAGTGGACAGGGCTTTGACATTACCTGCTGTGAGCTAGAGAAAATAACATCAACTACATCCAAATGTATTTATGGGTCAAGACTTGCCGCACAGATCTCCATTCCTCTTTGTCATGAACTATTGATGAGTCCAGGTCCTGGGCCAGCAGCTGGCATGGTCTAAAATAATGGATTTTAAAAAAAACACATCTTCTGCGGACACAGGTATACAAACACACACACACACGCACAAACACACAAATACACACACACACACACACACACACACACACACACACGCACAAACACACAAATACACACACACACACACACACACACAAGCACACAAATACACACACACACACGCACAAACACACAAATACACACACACACACACGCACAAACACACATATACACACACACACACACACACACACACAAACACACAAATACACACACACACACACACACAAACACACACACACACACACTCACACTCAGACACACACACACTCAGACACACACACACATTCACACACACACACGCACGCACACACTCACACTCACACTCAGACACACGCACACTCACACTCACACACACACGCTCACACTCACACTCAGACACACACGCACGCACATACACAAACACACACACATACACACACACACACACTCAGACACACACACACTCACACTCAGACACACACATGCACACAGTCAGACACACACACACTCACACTCAGGCACACACACACACACACTCACACTCACACTCGGACACACACGCACATACAGAAACACACACACGTACACACACACATACACACACACATATACACACACATTCACACACACACATACACGCGCACACACATGCGCACACACATACACACACACTCACACACATACTCACACTCACACACACAGTCACACACACACACAATCACACACGCTCACACGCAACACACACATGCACATGCACACAGACACACATATGCACACACATGCTCACAAAGTCATGCACACAAACATACTTACACGCAGGCACACATGTGCACACGCGTACACACATGGAGAAATCAGGTGGTAAAATAGTACAAAATGTCACTTATCAACGTTTGGTGCTTCAGCAGCAGCACTCCCAATTTTCAGCACAAGAGGGCAGTAGTGTCTCAATTTTCCATTGATAATCCGCCACTGAAATAACTGAGATTTGCAGTATGTTCTCAATATTAGTTCAGGAGTTCACAAATGCAATAATTCTTCATCTGCTGTTGTCTCACAACAACTAATTAGTTATTTTTTTAACATGCTCGAACTGTACAAGAATCTGAACGTTGGTCAGTAAATTACTGGAGAAATAAATTGTTTGAAATAACTCCACAGAGCTGTTCTCCCATCACTAAGTCACCGATTATTCAAACTGGCAAAACCTCATCAGAACCAGCTCTCAGAGTTAACAGAACCTCTGACACTCCTGTTTATTTCTGTCAGCCAGGGCTCACCAATTGGTCCAGATTATCAGCCCCAATCAGGGATCTCATATTTCATGAGGCCCACCTGACTGACTTTGTTACACTCACTGATTGAGCCCTTTCTTGTTGCTCCTCCTGGACCATTTTAGCACCAGGTCAGGTTTCTCCAAATCTGCCTCTGACGTGGGCAGCGTGTAACACACAGCATCGTGCTTCTTGTGTATGGAGTGTTTCAGGAGAAATTCATTCTCTTCCTCAGGGAACTAAAGTGTCAAGGCGGTGACATCCACCATGTCCATCCTGGGTTCCAGGGGATCTGCAACGCTTGATGGAGAGGGAGAACCCAATTCTGTCTGCCTTTACAACAGAGCTGAGGAACCAGAAACGTTCTGTTCCCACACTGCTTGCAGGTTTGTAGCTTTCATGTGCTTATTTAGGACCTTCGTATCTACCCAAATTTTATACGCCATGGGACCAGACCTCACATCAACCATGGCCCTTACCCATGCGGGGCCATTGCTGTGGTTCTGACACCAAGCTTTGTCCCCTGAGGTAAACTATCCCTTTTGCTCGGTGGAGCCTGTGCCTGGCATTGGCATTCCTGAAGCTGTTTCACCATCTCCTCCAAGGTCTGGGAGGATCAGATTTAACCTGGTGCAGAGTCTTCTCCCCATTAACAACTAAGCTCGAGTTGTGAGAAATGGTCCTATAATTAAATAGGAACTGGGACAGTTTGGTAAGTAATTTCTTTCAGCCTGCCTTCAAAGTGTGGACTACACATTCTGCCTGACCATTAGATGATGGATGGCATGGAACTGTCCAATGCCATTTGACTTTAGGAAATACTCAAATTCCTTGCTGGTGTGTGATGCCCCATTATCTGTGACCTACACTTCTCGAGTTCTGTGCATGGCAAAATAAATGTTCTGTATTTGTATCATTGTCCCCATGTTTGACAAATGAATTCGATGCATGTCCAGTCACTTTAAGTGGGTGTCCACAATGACTAAGAAAGTTGAGTCCACGAAGGACCTGCACAGTCAATGTGTAACAAAGCCCTGGGTTTCCCCAGCCATTCCCATGAATGTGGGGGAGCTGCTGCTCGTAATTTTTGTTCTTGTTGTTAGTCTGCCTCTCCAACACAGTTATGTCTTAATCGAGTCATGGCCACCAGACATGGCTACTCAGCAATGTCTCCATTGTGGATGCCACTGGATGACCCTGGTGGAGTTAAGTCAGTATCTGGTGGTGTCCTTTGCTCAGGAGAAGCTCTG